>NW_027667964.1:0-16000 GCF_963924665.1 Micromys minutus
CAGAAATTCCTTTTATTTTGGTGTAATAAGGCAGAAATTCCCCGTGTTTTGAAGCAAAATTGCACAAATTCATCTAATTTTGAGGGAAAATGCAGAAATTCAAATTATTTTGGGGCAAAAAGACAGAAATTCTCCTTATTTCAGGGCATAACGTCAGAAATTCCTTTTATTTTGGGGCAAAATTGCAGAAATTTCCCTTATTTTGTGGCAAAATTGCAGACATTTTTCTTATTTTGGGCAAAATTGCAGAAATTTCACTTATTTCAGGGAAAGAAGGCAGGAATTTCTCGTTTTTTGTGGCAAAAGGGCAGAAATTTCTTTTTTTTTTGTACAAAATTCCAGAAATTTTCTTTATTTTGGGGCAAAAATGCAGAAATTCCCCTTATTTTGTGGCAAAAAGGCAGAAATTTCTCTTATTTTGGAGCAAAATTGCAGAAATTTCACTTATTTCAAGGAAAAATTCAAAAATTCCTTTTATTTTGGGGCAAAAAGACAGAAATTGCGTTTATTTTTGGGTAAAAAGGCAGAAATTTCACTTATTTTGAGGTAAAAAGGCAGAAATTACTCTTATTTTGGGGCTAAAATGAATAAATTTACCTTTTTTGTGGCAAAATTGCAAAAATTTTTCTTGTTTTGGGCAAAATCGCAGAAATTTCACTTATTTCAAGGAAAGAAGGAAGGAATTTCTCTTATTTTGGGGCAAAAAGGCAGAAATTTCTTTTATTTTGGTACAACATTGCAGAAATTTTCTTTATTTTGGGGCAAAAATGCAGAAATTCCCCTTATTTTGTGGCAAAAAGGCAGAAATTTTCCTTATTTTGGGGCAAAATTTCAGAAATTTTTCTTATTTTGGGCAAAATTGCAGAAAATTCACTTATTTCAGGGAAAGAAGGCAGGAATTTCTCTTATTTTGGGGCAAAAAGGCAGAAATTTCTTTTATTTTGGTACAAAATTGCAAAAATTTTCTTTATTTTGAGGCAAAAATGCAGAAATTCCCTATATTTTGGGGCAAAAAAGCAGAGATTCCCCTTATTATGAGGTAAAAAGGCTGAAATTCCTTTTATTTTGGGGCAAAAAGACAGAAATTCCCCTTATTTTGTGGCAAAAAGGAAGAAATTTCCCGTATTTTGGGGCAAAATTGCAGAAATTTCCTTTATTTTCGGGCAAAATTTTAGAAATTTCTTTTATTTTGGTACAGAATTGCAGAAATTTTTCTTATTTTGTGGCAAAAAGTCAGAAATTCCCCATATTTTGGTGCAAAAAGGCTGAAATTCCCCTTATTTTGAGGTAAAATGATGAAATTCCCCATATTTTGGGGCAAAAAGGCAGAAATTCCCTACATTTTGTGGCAAAAAAGCACAAATTTCCCTTTTTTTGGGCAAAATTGCAGAAATTTCATTTATTTCAGGGCAAAAAGTCAGAAATTCCTTTTATTTTGGGGCAAAAAGCAGAAATTTCTTTTATTTTTGGGTAAAAAGGCAGAAATTTCACTTATTTTGAGGTAAAAAGGCAGAAATTACTCTTATTTTGGGGCTAAAATTAAGAAATTTCCCTTTTTTTTGTGGCAAAAGGTATACATTCCCCTTATTTTCAGGCAAAAACGCAGAAATTCCCCGTATTTTGAAGTAAAATTGCAGAAATTCCCCTAATTGTGAGGCAAAACGGCTGAAATTCCCAATATGTTGGGGCAAAAAGACAGAAATTCTCCTTATTTTGTGGCAAAACTCAGAAATTCCACTTATTTTGGGGCAAAATTCCAGAAATTTCCCTTATTTTAGTGCACGAAGGCAGAAATTCCTAATATATTGTGGCAAAAACTCAGAAATTCCCCTTATTTTGAGGTAAAAAGGCTGAAATACCTCTTATTTGGGAGCAAAAAGGAAGAATTTTTCTTTATTTTGGGGCAAAATTGCAGAAATTTCACTTATTTCAGGGTAATAAGTCAAAAATTCCCCTTATTTTGGGGCAAAAATTACAGAAATTCCCTTTGTTTTGGCGTAAAAAAGAAAGAAATTCCACTTATTTAGAGGCAAAAGGCAGAAGTTCCTTTTAATTTGGCGCAAAAATGAAGAAATTTCCCTTTTTTACGGCAAAAAGATATGCATTTTCCTAATTTCCGGGAAAAAAGGCAGAAATTCCCCTTATTTTGAAGCAAAATTGCAGAAATTCCCCTAATTTTGGGGCAAAAGGCAGACATTCCCTATATTTTGTGCAAAAATCAGAAATTCCCCTTATTTTGGGGCAAAATTGCAGAAATTTCCTTTAATTTGGGGCAAAATTGCAGAAATTTACCTTATTTTGGGGCAAAATTGCAGAAATTTCCCTTATTTGAAGCAAAATTGCAGAAATTTGACTTATTTTCAGGTAAAAAGGCTGAAATTTCCTTTATTTTTGGGCAAAAAGTGAGAAATTCCTTTTATTTTCGGGCAAAATTGCAGAAATGTTTCTTATTTTGGGGCAAAAAGGCAGAAATTCCTTATATTTTGGGTCAAAAATGCAGAAATTCCCCTTATTTTGGGATAAAATTGCAGAAATTTCCCTTATTTGGGGGCAAAAAGGCAGAAAATCCTTTTAATTTTGGGCAAAAAGGCAGAAATTCCCCGTATTTTGGAGCAAAATTGCAGAAATTCCCCTAATATCGGGACAAAAATGCAGAAATTCCCTTTATTTGGGGCAAAAGCAGAAGTTCCCCTTATTTTTGGGAAAAGAGGCAGAAATTCCTTGTATTTTGAAGCAAAATTGCAAAAACTCCCCTAATTTTGGGGCAAAAAGGCAGAAATTCCCTTTATTTGGGGGCAAAAATACAGAAATTCTCCTTATTTTGCGGCAAAAAGTCAGAAATTCCCCTTATTTTGGGGCAAAATTGAAGAACTTTCCCTTATTTGGGGCAAAATTGTTGAAATTTCCCTTATTTTGGGGCAAAATTTTAGAAATTTCTTTTATTTTGGTACAGAATTGCAGAAATTTTTTTTATATTGTGGCAAAAAGGCGAAAATTCCCCATATTTTGGTGCAAAAAAAGTGAAATTCCCCTTATTTTGAGGTTAAAGGCTTAAATTCCCCATATTTTGGGACTAAAAGGCAGAAATTTCCCTCATTTTGGGGCAAAAAGGCACAAATTTTACTTATTTTCGGGCAAAATTGCAGAAATTTCATTTATTTCAGGGCAAAAAGTCAGAAATTCCTTTTATTTTGGGACAAAAAGCAGAAATTTCTTTTATTTTGGTACAAAGTTTAAGAAATTTTTCTTATTTTGGAACAAAAAGGCAGAAATTCCCCATATTTTGGAGTAAAAGGTAGAAATTCCTCTTATTTTGAGGTAAAAATGATGAAATTCCCCTTATTTTAGGGCAAAAAGGCAAAAATTTCCTTTACTTTGTGGCAAAAAGGCAGAAATTCTTGTTAATTGGGGCACAAAAGCAGAAATTTTCCTTATTTGAAGGCAATAAGGCAGTAATTTCACATATTTTGTGGCAAAAAGGCAGAAATTCCCTTTATTTGGAGGTAAAATGCTGAAATTCTCTTTATTTTGGGCAAAAAGGCAGAAATTCCCCTTATTTTGGGACAAAATTGCAGAAATTTCACTTATTTCAGGGCAAAAAGTCAGAAATTTGCCTTATTTTGGGGCAAAAAGCAGAAATTCCCCTAATTTTGGGGCTAAAAATAGAAATTTCCCTTATTTTGGGGTAAAATTGGAGAAATTTCAAATATTTCAGGGCAAAAAGGCAGAAATTCCACTTAATTTCGGGCAATAAGGCAGAAATTTTCTGTATTTTGGAACAAAATCTCAGGAAATCCCCTTATATTGGTGCAAAAATGCAGAAATTCCCTTTATTTTGGTGCAATAAGACAGAAATTCCCCGTATTTTGAAGCAAAATTGCACAAATTCCCCTAATTTTGAGGGAAAATGCAGAAATTCACATAATTTTGGGGCAAAAAGACAGAAATTCTCCTTATTTCACGGCAAAAAGTCAGAAATTCCCCTTATTTTGGGGCAAAATTGCAAAAATTTCCCTTATTTTGTGGCAAAATTGCAGAAATTTTTCTTATTTTGGGCAAAATTGCAGAAATTTCACTTATTTCAGGGAAAGAAGGCAGGAATTTTTCTTATTTTGGGGTAAAAAGGCAGAAATTTCATTTATTTTGGTACAAAATTGCAAAAATTTTCTTTATTTTGAGGCAAAAATGCAGAAATTCCCCATATTTTGGGGGAAAAAGGCAGAGATTCCCCTTATTATGAGGTAAAAAGGCTGAAATTCCTTTTATTTTGGGGCAAAAAGACAGAAATTCCCCTTATTTTGTGGCAAAAAGGCAGAAGTTTCCCTTATTTTGGGGCAAAAATCCAGAAATTTCCCTTATTTTGAGGCAAAATTGCAGAAATTTCCCTTATTTTCGGGCAAAATTTTAGAAATTTCTTTTATTTTGGTACAGAATTGCAGAAATTTTTCTTATTTTGTGGCAAAAAGGCAGAATTTCCCCATATTTTGGTGCAAAAAGGCTGAAATTCCTCTTTTTGAGGTAAAATGCTGAAATTCCCCATATTTTGGGGCAAAAAGGCAGAAATTCCCTACATTTTGGGGCAAAAAGTCACAAATTTCCCTTATTTTCGGGCAAAATTGCAGAAATTTCAATTATTTCAGGGCAAAAAGTCAGAAATTCTTTTTATTTTGGGGCAAAAAGCAGAAATTTCTTTTATTTTGGTACAAAGGTGAAGAAATTTTTCTTATTTTAGAACAAAAAGGCAGAAATTCCCCATATTTTGGGGCAAAAGGCAGAAATTCCCCTCATTTTGAGGTAAAAAGGCTGAAATTCTCCTTATTTTGTGGCAAAAAGGCAGAAATTCCCTTTATTTTGTGGCAAAAAGGTAGAAATTCCCATTAATTTGGGCAGAAAAGCAGAAACTTTCCTTATTTGGGGGCTATAATGCAGATATTCCCCATATTTTGTGGCAAAAAAGCAGAAATTCCCCTTAATTGAAGGTAAAATGCTGAAATTCCCCTTATTTTGGGCAAAAGGCAGAAATTCCCCTTATTTTGGGGCAAAATTGCAGAAATTTCACTTATTTTAGGGAAAAAAGTCAGAAATTTGCCTTATTTTGTGGCAAAAAGCAGAAATTCCCCTAATTTTGGGGCCAAAAACAGAAATTACCCTTATTTTAGGGTAAAATTGCAGAAATTTCAAATATTTCAGTGCAAAAAGGCAGAAATTCCACTTAATTTTCGGCAATAAGGAACAAATTTCCTGTATTTTGGAGCAAAATCTCAGAAATTCCCCTTATATTGGTGCAAAAATGCAGAAATTCCTTTTATTTTGGTGTAATAAGGCAGAAATTCCCCGTGTTTTGAAGCAAAATTGCACAAATTCATCTAATTTTGAGGGAAAATGCAGAAATTCAAATTATTTTGGGGCAAAAAACAGAAATTCTCCTTATTTCAGGGCATAACGTCAGAAATTCCCCTTATTTTGGGGCAAAATTGCAGAAATATCCCTTATTTTGTTGCAAAATTGCAGAAATTTTTCTTATTTTGGGCAAAATTGCAGAAATTTCAATTATTTCAGGGAAAGAACTTAGGAATTTCTCTTATTTTGGGGCAAAAGGGCAGAAATTTCTTTTATTTTGGTACAAAATTGCAGAAATTTTCTTTATTTTGGGGCAAAAATGCAGAAATTCCCCTGATTTTGTGGCAAAAATGCAGAAATTTCCCTTATTTTGGGGCAAAATTGCAGAAATTTCACTTATTTCAAGGCAAAATTCAAAAATTCCTTTTATTTTGGGGCAAAAAACAGAAATTCCGTTTATTTTTGGGTAAAAAGGCTGAAATTTCACTTATTTTGAGGTAAAAAGGCAGAAATTACTCTTATTTTGGGGCTAAAATGAAGAAATTTCCCTTTTTTGTGGCAAAATTGCAGAAATTTTTCTTATTTTGGGCAAAATTGCAGAAATTTCACTTTTTTCAGGGAAAGAAGGCAGGAATTTCTCTTATTTTGGGGCAAAAAGGCAGAAATTTCTTTTATTTTGGTACAAAATTGCAGAAATTTTCTTTATTTTGGGGCAAAAATGCAGAAATTCCCCTTATTTTGTGGCAAAAAGGCCGAATTTACCCTTATTTTGGAGCAAAATTGCAGAAATTTCACTTATTTCAAGGCAAAATTCAAAAATTCCTTTTATTTTGGGGCAAAAAGACAGAAATTCTTTTTATTTTTGGGTAAAAAGGCAGAAATTTCACTTATTTTGAGGTAAAAAGGCAGAAATTACTCTTATTTTGGGGCTAAAATGAAAAAATTTCCTTTTTTTGTTGCAAAAGTTATACATTCCCCTTATTTTCAGGCAAAAAAGCAGAAATTCCCCGCATTTTGGAACAAAATTGCAGAAATTCCCCTAATTGTGAGGCAAAACGGCTGAAATTCCCTATATGTTGGGGCAAAAAGACAGAAATTCTCCTTATTTTGTGGCAAAACTCAGAAATTCCACTTATTTTGGGGCAAAATTCCAGAAATTTCCCTTATTTTAGGGCACAAAGGCAGAAATTCCTAATATATTGTGGCAAAAACGCAGAAATTCCCCTTATTTTGAGGTAAAAAGGCTGTAATACCTCTTATTTGGGAGCAAAAAGGAAGAATTTTTCTTTATTTTGGGGCAAAATTGCAGAAATTTCACTTATTTCAGGGTAATAAGTCAGAAATTCCCCTTATTTTGGGGCAAAAAATACAGAAATTCCCTTTGTTTTGGCGTAAAAAAGAAAGAAATTCCACTTATTTAGAGGCAAAAGGCAGAAGTTCCTTTTAATTTTGCGCAAAAATGAAGAAATTTCCCTTTTTTATGGCAAAAAAATATGCATTTTCCTAATTTCCGGAAAATAGGCAGAAATTCCCCTTATTTTGAAGCAAAATTGTAGAAATTCCCCTAATTTTGGGGCAAAAGGCAGACATTCCCTATATTTTGTGGCAAAAATCAGAAATTCCCCTTATTTTGGGGCAAAATTGCAGAATTTCCTTTAATTTGGGGCAAAATTGCAGAAATTTACCTTATTTGGGGGCAAAATTGCAGAAATTTCCCTTATTTGAAGCAAAATTGCAGAAATTTGACTTATTTTCAGGTAAAAAGGCTGAAATTTCCTTTATTTTTGGGCAAAAAGTGAGAAATTCCTTTTATTTTGGGGCAAAATTGCAGAAATGTTTCTTATTTGGGGGCAAAAAGGCAGAAATTCCTTATATTTTGGGTCAAAAAGGCAGAAATTCCCCTTATTTTGGGATAAAATTGCAGAAATTTCCCTTATTTGGGGGCAAAAAGGCAGAAAATCCTTTTAATTTCGGGCAAAAAGGCAGAAATTCCCCGTATTTTGGAGCAAAATTGCAGAAATTCCCCTAATATCGGGGCAAAAATGCAGAAATTTCCTTTATTTGGGGCAAAAGCAGAAGTTCCCCTTATTTTTGGGAAAAGAGGCAGAAATTCCTTGTATTTTGAAGCAAAATTGCAGAAACTCCCCTAATTTTGGGGTAAAAAGGCAGAAATTCCCTTTATTTTGGGTCAAAAATACAGAAATTCTCCTTATTTTGCGGCAAAAAGTCAGAAATTCCCCTTATTTTGGGGCAAAATTGAAGAACTTTCCCTTATTTGGGGCAAAATTGTAGAAATTTCCCTTATTTTGGGGCAATATTTTAGAAATTTCTTTTGTTTTGGTACAGAATTGCAGAAATTTTTTTTTATATTGTGGCAAAAAGGCTAAAATTCCCCATATTTTGGTGCAAAAAAACTGAAATTCCCCTTATTTTGAGGTTAAAGGCTGAAATTCCCCATATTTTGGGACTAAAAGGCAGAAATTTCCCTCATTTTGGGGCAAAAAGGCACAAATTTTACTTATTTTCGGGCAAAATTGCAGAAATTTCATTTATTTCAGGGCAAAAAGTCAGAAATTCCTTTTATTTTGGGACAAAAAGCAGAAATTTCTTTTATTTTGGTACAAAGTTGAAGAAATTTTTCTTATTTTGGAACAAAAAGGCAGAAATTCCCCATATTTTGGAGTAAAAGGTAGAAATTCCTCTTATTTTGAGGTAAAAATGATGAAATTCCCCTTATTTTAGGGCAAAAAGGCAAAAATTTCCTTTACTTTGTGGCAAAAAGGCAGAAATTCTTGTTATTGGGGCACAAAAGCAGAAATTTTCCTTATTTGCAGGCAATAAGGCAGTAATTTCACATATTTTGTGGCAAAAAGGCAGAAATTCCCCTTATTTGGAGGTAAAATGCTGAAATTCTCTTTATTTTGGGCAAAAAGGCAGAAATTCCCCTTATTTTGGGACAAAATTGCAGAAATTTCACTTATTTCAGGGCAAAAAGTCAGAAATTTGCCTTATTTTGGGGCAAAAAGCAGAAATTCCCCTAATTTTGGGGCTAAAAATAGAAATTTCCCTTATTTTGGGGTAAAATTGGAGAAATTTCAAATATTTCAGGGCAAAAAGGCAGAAATTCTACTTAATTTCGGGCAATAAGGCAGAAATTTTCTGTATTTTGGAACAAAATCTCAGGAAATCCCCTTATATTGGTGCAAAAATGCAGAAATTCCCTTTATTTTGGTGCAATAAGACAGAAATTCTCCTTATTTCACGGCAAAAAGTCAGAAATTCCCCTTATTTTGGGGCAAAATTGCAAAAATTTCCCTTATTTTGTGGCAAAATTGCAGAAATTTTTCTTATTTTGGGCAAAATTGCAGAAATTTCACTTATTTCAGGGAAAGAAGGCAGGAATTTTTCTTATTTTGGGGTAAAAAGGCAGAAATTTCATTTATTTTGGTACAAAATTGCAAAAATTTTCTTTATTTTGAGGCAAAAATGCAGAAATTCCCCATATTTTGGGGCAAAAAGGCAGAGATTCCCCTTATTATGAGGTAAAAAGGCTGAAATTATTTTATTTTGGGGCAAAAAGACAGAAATTCCCCTTATTTTGTGGCAAAAAGGCAGAAGTTTCCCTTATTTTGGGGCAAAAATCCAGAAATTTCCCTTATTTTGGGGCAAAATTGCAGAAATTTTTCTTATTTTCGGGCAAAATTTTAGAAATTTCTTTTATTTTGGTACAGAATTGCAGAAATTTTTCTTATTTTGTGGCAAAAGGCAGAAATTCCCCATATTTTGGTGCAAAAAGGCTGAAATTCCTCTTTTTGAGGTAAAATGCTGAAATTCCCCATATTTTGGGGCAAAAAGGCAGAAATTCCCTACATTTTGGGGCAAAAAGTCACAAATTTCCCTTATTTTCGGGCAAAATTGCAGAAATTTCAATTATTTCAGGGCAAAAAGTCAGAAATTCTTTTTATTTTGGGGCAAAAAGCAGAAATTTCTTTTATTTTGGTACAAAGGTGAAGAAATTTTTCTTATTTTAGAACAAAAAGGCAGAAATTCTCCATATTTTGGGGCAAAAGGCAGAAATTCCTCTTATTTTGAGGTAAAAAGGCTGAAATTCTCCTTATTTTGTGGCAAAAAGGCAGAAATTCCCTTTATTTTGTGGCAAAAAGGTAGAAATTCCCATTAATTTGGGCAGAAAAGCAGAAACTTTCCTTATTTGGGGGCTATAATGCAGAAATTCCCCATATTTTGTGGCAAAAAAGCAGAAATTCCCCTTAATTGAAGGTAAAATGCTGAAATTCCCCTTATTTTGGGCAAAAGGCAGAAATTCCCCTTATTTTGGGGCAAAATTGCAGAAATTTCAATTATTTTAGGGAAAAAAGTCAGAAATTTGCCTTATTTTGTGGCAAAAAGCAGAAATTCCCCTAATTTTGGGGCCAAACACAGAAATTACCCTTATTTTAGGGTAAAATTGCAGAAATTTCAAATATTTCAGTGCAAAAAGGCAGAAATTCCACTTAATTTTCGGCAATAAGGCACAAATTTCCTGTATTTTGGAGCAAAATCTCAGAAATTCCCCTTATATTGGTGCAAAAATGCAGAAATTCCTTTTATTTTGGTGTAATAAGGCAGAAATTCCCCGTGTTTTGAAGCAAAATTGCACAAATTCATCTAATTTTGAGGGAAAATGCAGAAATTCAAATTATTTTGGGGCAAAAAGACAGAAATTCTCCTTATTTCAGGGCATAACGTCAGAAATTCCTTTTATTTTGGGGCAAAATTGCAGAAATTTCCCTTATTTTGTGGCAAAATTGCAGACATTTTTCTTATTTTGGGCAAAATTGCAGAAATTTCACTTATTTCAGGGAAAGAAGGCATGAATTTCTCGTTTTTTGTGGCAAAAGGGCAGAAATTTCTTTTTTTTTTGTACAAAATTCCAGAAATTTTCTTTATTTTGGGGCAAAAATGCAGAAATTCCCCTTATTTTGTGGCAAAAAGGCAGAAATTTCTCTTATTTTGGGGCAAAATTGCAGAAATTTCACTTATTTCAAGGAAAAATTCAAAAATTCCTTTTATTTTGGGGCAAAAAGACAGAAATTGCGTTTATTTTTGGGTAAAAAGGCAGAAATTTCACTTATTTTGAGGTAAAAAGGCAGAAATTACTCTTATTTTGGGGCTAAAATGAATAAATTTACCTTTTTTGTGGCAAAATTGCAAAATTTTTCTTGTTTTGGGCAAAATCGCAGAAATTTCACTTATTTCAAGGAAAGAAGGAAGGAATTTCTCTTATTTTGGGGCAAAAAGGCAGAAATTTCTTTTATTTTGGTACAACATTGCAGAAATTTTCTTTATTTTGGGGCAAAAATGCAGAAATTCCCCTTATTTTGTGGCAAAAAGGCAGAAATTTTCCTTATTTTGGGGCAAAATTTCAGAAATTTTTCTTATTTTGGGCAAAATTGCAGAAAATTCACTTATTTCAGGGAAAGAAGGCAGGAATTTCTCTTATTTTGGGGCAAAAAGGCAGAAATTTCTTTTATTTTGGTACAAAATTGCAAAAATTTTCTTTATTTTGAGGCAAAAATGCAGAAATTCCCTATATTTTGGGGCAAAAAAGCAGAGATTCCCCTTATTATGAGGTAAAAAGGCTGAAATTCCTTTTATTTTGGGGCAAAAAGACAGAAATTCCCCTTATTTTGTGGCAAAAAGGAAGAAATTTCCCGTATTTTGGGGCAAAATTGCAGAAATTTCCTTTATTTTTGGGCAAAATTTTAGAAATTTCTTTTATTTTGGTACAGAATTGCAGAAATTTTTCTTATTTTGTGGCAAAAAGTCAGAAATTCCCCATATTTTGGTGCAAAAAGGCTGAAATTCCCCTTATTTTGAGGTAAAATGATGAAATTCCCCATATTTTGGGGCAAAAAGGCAGAAATTCCCTACATTTTGTGGCAAAAAAGCACAAATTTCCCTTTTTTTGGGCAAAATTGCAGAAATTTCATTTATTTCAGGGCAAAAAGTCAGAAATTCCTTTTATTTTGGGGCAAAAAGCAGAAATTTCTTTTATTTTGGTACAAAGGTGAAGAAATTTTTCTTATTTTGGAACAAAAAGGCAGAAATTCCCTATATTTTGGGGCAAAAGGCAGAAATTCCCCTTATTTTGAGATAAAAAGGCTGAAATTCTCCTTATTTTGGGGCAAAAAGGCAGAAATTCCCTTTATTTTGTGGCAAAAAGGCAGAAATTCCCATTAATTGGGGCAGAAAAGCAGAAAATTTCCTTATTTGGGGGCAATAATGCAGAAATTCCCCATATTTTGTGGCAAAAAGGCAGAAATTCTTTTTTTTGGAGGTAAAATGCTGAAATTCCCCTTATTTTGGGCAAAAGGCAGAAATTCCTTTTATTTTAAGGCAAAATTGCAGAAATTTCACTTATTTTAGGGCAAAAAGTCAGAAATTTGCCTTATTTTTGGGCAAAAAGCAGAAATTCTCCTAATTTTGGGGCCAAAAACAGAAATTCCCCTTATTTTAGAGTATAATTGCAGAAATTTCAAATATTTCAGTGCAAAATGGCAGAAATTCCACTTAATTTTAGGCAATAAGGCACAAATTTTCTGTATTTTGGAGCAAAATCTCAGAAGTTCCCCTTATATTGGTGCAAAAATGCAGAAATTCCCTTTATTTTCGTGTAATAAGGCAGAAATTCCCCGTGTTTTGAAGCAAAATTGCACAAATTCATCTAATTTTCAGGAATAATGCAAAAATTCAAATTATTTTGGAGCAAAAAGACAGAAATTCTCTTTATTTCAGGGCATAACGTCAGAAATTCCCCTTATTTTGGGGTAAAATTGCAGAAATTTCCCTTATTTTGTGGCAAAATTGCAGAAATTTTTCTTATTTTGGGCAAAATTGCAGAAATTTCAATTATTTCAGGGAAAGAACTTAGGAATTTCTCTTATTTTGGGGCAAAAGGGCAGAAATTTCTTTTATTTTGGTACAAAATTGCAGAAATTTTCTTTATTTTGGGGCAAAAATGCAGAAATTCCCCTTATTTTGTGGCAAAAAGGCAAAAATTTACCTTATTTTGGGGCAAAATTGCAGAAATTTCACTTATTTCAAGGCAAAATTCAAAAATTCCTTTTATTTTGGGGCAAAAAGACAGAAATTCCGTTTATTTTTGGGTAAAAAGGCAGAAATTTCACTTATTTTAAGGTAAAAAGAAAGAAATTACTCTTATTTTGGGGCTAAAATGAAGAAATTTTCCTTTTTTGTGGCAAAATTGCAAAAATTTTTCTTATTTTGGGCAAAATTGCAGAAATTTCACTTATTTCAGGGAAAAAAGGAAGGAATTTCTCTTATTTTGGGGCAAAAAGGCAGAAATTTCTTTACTTTTGGTACAACATTGCAGAAATTTTCTTTATTTTGGGGCAAAAATGCAGAAATTCCCCTTTTTTGTCGTAAAAAGGCATAAATTTCCCTTATTTTGGGGCAAAATTTCAGAAATTTTTCTTATTTTGGGCAAAATTGCAGAAATTTCACTTATTTCAGGGAAAGAAAACAGGAATTTCTCTTACTTTGGGGCAAAAAAGCAGAAATTTCTTTTATTTTGGTACAAAATTACAAAAATTTTCTTTATTTTGAGGCAAAAATGCAGAAATTCCCCATATTTTGGGGCTAAAAGGCAGAGATTCCCCATATTATGAGGTAAAAAGGCTGACATTCCTTTTATTTTGGGGAAAAAAGACAGAAATTCCCCTTATTTTGTGGCAAAAAGGCAGAAATTTCCCTTATTTTGGGGCAAAATTGCAGAAATTTTCCTTATTTTGGGGCAAAATTGCAGATATTCTTTTTATTTTGGTGCAATAAGGCAGAAATTCCCCATATTTTGAAGCAAAATTGAAAAAATTCCCCTAATTTTGAGGGATAATGCAGAAATTCACATTATTTTGGGGCAAAAAGTCAGAAATTCTCCTTATTTCATGGCAAAAAGTCAGAAATTCCCTTTATTTTGGGGCAAAATTGCAGAAATTTCCCTTATTTTGTGGCAAAATTGCAAAAATTTTTCTTATTTTGGGCAAAATTGCAGAAATTTCACTTATTTCAGGGAAAGAAGGCAGGAATTTCTCTTATTTTGGGGCAAAAAGGCAGAAATTTCTTTTATTTTGGTACAAAATTGCAGAAATTTTCTTTATTTTGAGGCAAAAATAGAGAAATTCCCCTTATTTTGTGGCAAAAAGGCAAAAATTTCCCTTATTTTGGGGTAAAATTGCAGAAATTTCACTTATTTCAAGGCAAAATTCAAAAATTCCTTTTATTTTGGGGCAAAAAGACAGAAATTCCGTTTATTTTTGGGTAAAAAGGCAGGAATTTCACTTATTTTAAGGTAAAAAGAAAGAAATTACTCTTATTTTGGGGCTAAAATGAAGAAATTTTCTTTTTTTGTGGCAAAATTGCAAAAATTTTTCTTATTTTGGGCAAAATTGCAGAAATTTCACTTATTTCAGGGAAAAAAGTAAGGAATTTCTCTTATTTTGGGGCAAAAAGGCAGAAATTTCTTTACTTTTGGTACAACATTGCAGAAATTTTCTTTATTTTGGGGCAAAAATGCAGAAATTCCCCTTATTTTGTGGTAAAAAGGCAGAAATTTCCCTTATTTTGGGGCAAAATTTCAGAAATTTTTCTTATTTTGGGCAAAATTGCAGAAATTTCACTTTTTTCAGGGAAAGAAAACAGGAATTTCTCTTACTTTGGGGCAAAAAAGCAGAAATTTCTTTTATTTTGGTACAAAATTACAAAAATTTTCTTTATTTTGAGGCAAAAATGCAGAAATTCCCCATATTTTGGGGCAAAAAGGCAGAGATTCCCCATATTATGAGGTAAAAAGGCTGACATTCCTTTTATTTTGAGGCAAAAAGACAGAAATTCCCCTTAATTTGTTGCAAAAAGGCAGAAATTTCCCTTATTTTAGGGAAAATTGCAGAAATTTCCCTTATTTTGGGGAAAAATTTTAGAAATTTATTTTATTTTGGTACAGAATTGCAGAAATTTTTCTTATTTTGTGGCAAAAAGGCAGAAATTCCCTATATTTTGGTGCAAAAATGCTGAAATTCCCCTTATTTTGAGGTAAAATGCTGAAATTCCCCATATTTTGGAGCAAAAAGGCAGAAATGTCTCTTATTTTGAGGCAAAATTGCAGAAATTTCACTTATTTCAGGGTAATAAGTCAGAATTTTTTTTTATTTCCGGGCAAAAAAGACAGAAATTCCTTTTGTTTTGGGGCAAAACTCAGAAATTCCACTTATTTTGAAGCAAAATTACAGAAATTACCCCTTATTTTGGGGCAAAATTGCAATAATTTCACTTATTTTGGGGCAAAATTGCAGAAATTTCACTTATTTCAGGGGAAAAAAGCAGAAATTTTTTATTTTGGGGCAAAAAGGCAGAAATTTCTTTTATTTTGGTACAAAATTGCAGAAATTATTCTTATTTTGGGCAAAAATAAGAAATTTCCCATATTTTGGGGCAAAAATGCAGAAATTCCCCTTATTTTGAGGTAAAAAGCCTGAAATTCCTTTTATTTGGGGGCAAAAATTAAGAAATTCCCATTATTTTGGGGCAAAAAGCAGACATTTCCCTTATTTTGGAAAAAAATTTTAGAAATTTAACTTATTTCAGGGCAAAAATTAAGAAATTTTCCTTATTTTGGGTCAAAAAGGCAGAAATTCCCCTTATTTACAGGTAAAAAAGCTGAAATTCCCCTTATTTGGGGGCAAAAATGCAGGAATTTACCATTTTTTGTGGCAAAATTGAAAAAATTTCACTTACTTCAGGGTAATAAATCAGAAATTTTCCATATTTTGGGCAAAAAAGACAGAAATTCCCTTTGTTTTGGGG
This sequence comes from Micromys minutus, assembly GCF_963924665.1. NCBI lineage: Eukaryota > Metazoa > Chordata > Mammalia > Rodentia > Muridae > Micromys > Micromys minutus. The sequence continues at coordinate 15,220 of NW_027667964.1, forward strand.
GAGAAATACAGAAATTCCACTTATTTAGAGGCAAAAAAGCAGAAATTCCCCTTATTTTGGAGCAAAAATTAAGAAATTTTCCTTTTTATGGCAAAAAGGTATGCATTCTTCTTATTTTCGGGCAAAAAGGCAGAAATTCCCCGTATTTTGCAGCAAAATTGCAGAAATTCCCCTAATTGTGGGGCAAAAAAGTAGAAATTCCCTATATGTTGGGGCAAAATGACAGAAATTCTCCTTATTTTGGGGCAAAATACAGAAATACCACTTATTTTGGGGCAAAATTCCAGAAATTTCCCTTATTTTTGGACAAAATTACAGAAATTTAACTTATTTTGGGGCAAAATTGAAGAAATTTCACTTATTTCAGGGAAAAAAGGCAAAAATTTTCCTTATTTTGTGGCAAAAAGGCAGAAATTCCAAATAATTTTTGGCAAAAATGCAGAAATTCCTGTTATTTTGAGGTAAAAAGGCTGAAATTTTCCTTATTTGGGGGCAAAAAGGCAGAAATTTCCCTTATTATGGGGCAAAATTGCAGAAATTTCACTTATTTCAGGGTAATAAGTCAGAAATTTTCCTTATTTTGGGGCAAAAAATACAGAAATTCCCATTGTTTTGGGGGAAAAAGACAGCAATTCCTCTTATTTAGAGGCAAAAAAGCAGAAATTCCCCTTATTTTAAAGCAAAATTGCCGAAATTTTCCTTTTTTATGGCAAAAAGTTATGCATTCTTCTTATTTTCGGGCAAAAAGGCAGAAATTCCCCGTATTTTGCAGCAAAATATC